>NC_092712.1:2713513-2743089 GCF_047496885.1 Scyliorhinus torazame
GTGATATCCTGGTACACGTGGCACAGTGCACGGTGATATCCTGGTACACGTGGCACAGTGCACGGTGATATCCTGGTAAAGGTGGCACAGCGCACGGTGATAGCCTGGTACACGTGGCACAGTGCACGGTGATATCCTGGTACACGTGGCACAGTGCACGGTGATATCCTGGTAAACGTGGCACAGCGCACGGTGATATCCTGGTACACGTGGCACAGTGCACGGTGATATCCTGGTACACGTGGCACAGTGCATGGTGACATCCTGGCACACGTGGCACAGTGCACGGTGATATCCTGGTACACGTGGCACAGTGCACGGTGATATCCTGGTACACGTGGCACAGTGCACGGTGATATCCTGGTAAACGTGGCACAGCGCACGGTGATATCCTGGTACACGTGGCATAGTGCACGGTGATATCCTGGTACACGTGGCACAGTGCATGGTGACATCCTGGTACACGTGGCACAGCGCACGGTGATATCCTGGTACACGTGGCACAGTGCACGGTGATATCCTGGTACACGTGGCACGGTGATATCCTGGTACACGTGGCACAGTGCACGGTGATATCCTGGTACACGTGACACAGTGCACGGTGATATCCTGGTACACGTGGTACAGCGCACGGTGATATCCTGGTACACGTGGCACAGAGCACAGTGATATCCTGGTACACGTGGACCAGCGCACGGTGATATCCTGGTACACGTGGCACAGTGCACGGTGATATCCTGGTACACGTAGACCAGCGCACGGTGATATCCTGGTACACGTGGACCAGCGCACGGTGATATCCTGGTACACGTGGCACAGTGCACGGTGATATCCTGGTACACGTGGCACAGCGCACGGTGATATCCTGGTACACGTGGCACAGTGCACGGTTATATCCTGGTACCCGTGGCACAGTGCACGGTGATATCCTGGTACACGTGGCACAGTGCACGGTGATATCCTGGTACACGTGGCACAGCGCACGGTGATATCCTGGTACCCGTGGCACAGTGCACGGTGATATCCTGGTACACGTGGCACAGTGCACGGTGATATCCTGGTACACGTGGCACAGTGCACGGTGATATCCTGGTAAACGTGGCACAGCGCACGGTGATATCCTGGTACACGTGGCATAGTGCACGGTGATATCCTGGTACACGTGGCACAGTGCATGGTGACATCCTGCTACACGTGGCACAGTGCACGGTGATATCCTGGTACACGTGGCACAGCGCACGGTGATATCCTGGTACACATGGCACAGCGCACGGTGATATCCTGGCACACGTGGCACAGTGCACGGTGATATCCTGGTACACGTGGCACAGTGCACGGTTATATCCTGGTACCTGTGGCACAGTGCACGGTGATATCCTGGTACATGTGGCACAGTGCACGGTGATATCCTGGTACACGTGGCACAGTGCACGGTGATATCCTGGTACACGTGGCACAGTGCACGGTGATATCCTGGTACATGTGGCACAGTGCACGGTGATATCCTGGTACACGTGGCACAGTGCACGGTGATATCCTGGTACACGTGGCACAGTGCACGGTGCTATCCTGGTACACATGGCACAGTGCACGGTGATATCCTGGTACACGTGGCACAGTGCACGGTGATATCCTGGTACACGTGGCACGGTGATATGCTGGTACACGTGGCACAGTGCACGGTGATATCCTGGTACCCGTGGCACAGTGCACAGTGATATCCTGGTACACGTGGCACAGCGCACGGTGATAGCCTGGTACACGTGGCACAGTGCACGGTGATATCCTGGTACACGTGACACAGTGCACGGTGATATCCTGGTACACGTGGTACAGCGCACGGTGATATCCTGGTACACGTGGCACAGAGCACAGTGATATCCTGGTACACGTGGACCAGCGCACGGTGATATCCTGGTACACGTGGCACAGTGCACGGTGATATCCTGGTACACGTGGACCAGCGCACGGTGATATCCTGGTACACGTGGCACAGTGCACGGTGATATCCTGGTACACGTGGACCAGCGCACGGTGATATCCTGGTACACGTGGCACAGCACACGGTGATATCCTGGTACACGTGGCACAGCGCACGGTGGCATCCTGGTACACGTGGCACAGCGCACGGTGATATCCTGGTACACGTGGCACAGTGCACGGTTATATCCTGGTACCCGTGGCACAGTGCACGGTGATATCCTGGTACACGTGGCACAGTGCACGGTGATATCCTGGTACCCGTGGCACAGTGCACGGTGATATCCTGGTACACGTGGCACAGTGCACGGTGATATCCTGGTACACGTGGCACAGTGCACGGTGATATCTGGGTACACATGGCACAGCGCACGGTGATATCCTGGTACACGTGGCACAGTGCACGGTGATATCCTGGTACACGTGGCACGGTGATATCCTGGTACACGTGGCACAGTGCACGGTGATATCCTGGTACACGTGGACCAGCGCACGGTGATATCCTGGTACACGTGGCACAGTGCATGGTGATATCCTGGTACACGTGGCACAGCGCACGGTGATATCCTGGTACACGTGGCACAGTGCAGGGTTATATCCTGGTACCCGTGGCACAGTGCACGGTGATTTCCTGGTACACGTGGCACAGTGCACGGTGATATCCAGGTACACGTGGCACAGTGCACGGTGATATCCTGGTACACGTGGCACAGCGCACGGTGATATCCTGGTACCCGTGGCACAGTGCACGGTGATATCCTGGTACACGTGGCACAGTGCACGGTGATATCCTGGTACACGTGGCACAGTGCACGGTGATATCCTGGTACACGTGGCACAGTGCACGGTGATATCCGGGTACACATGGCACAGTGCACGGTGATATCCTGGTACACGTGGCACAGTGCACGGTGATATCCTGGTACACGTGGCACGGTGATATCCTGCTACATGTGGCACAGTGCACGGTGATATTCTGGTACCCGTGGCACAGTGCACGGTGATATCCTGGTGCACAGTGCACGGTGATATCCTGGTACACGTGGCACAGCGCACGGTGATATCCTGGTACACGTGGCACAGTGCACGGTGATATCCTGGTACACGTGGCACAGCGCACGGTGATATCCTGGTACCCGTGGCACAGTGCACGGTGATATCCTGGTATACGTGACACAGCGCACGGTGATATCCTGGTACACGTGGCACAGCGCACGGTGATATCCTGGTACACGTGGCACAGCGCACGGTGATATCCTGGTACACGTGGCACAGTGCACGGTGATATCCTGGTACACGTGGCACAGTGCACGGTGATATCCTGGTACACGTGGCACAGCGCACGGTGATATCCTGGTATACGTGGCACAGTGCACGGTGATATCCTGGTACCCGTGGCACAGTGCACGGTGATATCCTGGTACACGTGGCACAGCGCACGGTGATATCCTGGTACACGTGGCACAGTGCACGGTGATATCCTGGTACACGTGGCACAGTGCACGGTGATATCCTGGTATACGTGACACAGTGCACGGTGATATCCTGGTACACGTGGCACAGCGCACGGTGATATCCTGGTACACGTGGCACAGCGCATGGTGATATCCTGGTACACGTGGCACAGTGCACGGTGATATCCTGGTACACGTGGCACAGCGCACGGTGATATCCTGGTACACGTGGCACAGCGCACGGTGATATCCTGGTACACGTGGCACAGCGCACGGTGATATACTGGCACACGTGGCACGGTGATATCCTGGTACACGTGGCACGGTGATATCCTGGTACACGTGGCACAGTGCACGGTTATATCCTGGTACACGTGGCACAGCGCACAGTGATATCCTGGTACACGTGGACCAGTGCACGGTGATATCCTGGCACACGTGGCACAGTGCACGGTGATATCCTGGTACACATGGCACAGCGCACGGTGATATCCTGGTACACGTGGCACAGTGCACGGTGATATCCTGGTACACGTGGCACAGTGCACGGTGATATCCTGGTAAAGGTGGCACAGCGCACGGTGATAGCCTGGTACACGTGGCACAGTGCACGGTGATATCCTGGTACACGTGGCACAGTGCACGGTGATATCCTGGTAAACGTGGCACAGCGCACGGTGATATCCTGGTACACGTGGCACAGTGCACGGTGATATCCTGGTACACGTGGCACAGTGCATGGTGACATCCTGGCACACGTGGCACAGTGCACGGTGATATCCTGGTACACGTGGCACAGTGCACGGTGATATCCTGGTACACGTGGCACAGTGCACGGTGATATCCTGGTAAACGTGGCACAGCGCACGGTGATATCCTGGTACACGTGGCATAGTGCACGGTGATATCCTGGTACACGTGGCACAGTGCATGGTGACATCCTGGTACACGTGGCACAGCGCACGGTGATATCCTGGTACACGTGGCACAGTGCACGGTGATATCCTGGTACACGTGGCACGGTGATATCCTGGTACACGTGGCACAGTGCACGGTGATATCCTGGTACACGTGACACAGTGCACGGTGATATCCTGGTACACGTGGTACAGCGCACGGTGATATCCTGGTACACGTGGCACAGAGCACAGTGATATCCTGGTACACGTGGACCAGCGCACGGTGATATCCTGGTACACGTGGCACAGTGCACGGTGATATCCTGGTACACGTAGACCAGCGCACGGTGATATCCTGGTACACGTGGACCAGCGCACGGTGATATCCTGGTACACGTGGCACAGTGCACGGTGATATCCTGGTACACGTGGCACAGCGCACGGTGATATCCTGGTACACGTGGCACAGTGCACGGTTATATCCTGGTACCCGTGGCACAGTGCACGGTGATATCCTGGTACACGTGGCACAGTGCACGGTGATATCCTGGTACACGTGGCACAGCGCACGGTGATATCCTGGTACCCGTGGCACAGTGCACGGTGATATCCTGGTACACGTGGCACAGTGCACGGTGATATCCTGGTACACGTGGCACAGTGCACGGTGATATCCTGGTAAACGTGGCACAGCGCACGGTGATATCCTGGTACACGTGGCATAGTGCACGGTGATATCCTGGTACACGTGGCACAGTGCATGGTGACATCCTGCTACACGTGGCACAGTGCACGGTGATATCCTGGTACACGTGGCACAGCGCACGGTGATATCCTGGTACACATGGCACAGCGCACGGTGATATCCTGGCACACGTGGCACAGTGCACGGTGATATCCTGGTACACGTGGCACAGTGCACGGTTATATCCTGGTACCTGTGGCACAGTGCACGGTGATATCCTGGTACATGTGGCACAGTGCACGGTGATATCCTGGTACACGTGGCACAGTGCACGGTGATATCCTGGTACACGTGGCACAGTGCACGGTGATATCCTGGTACATGTGGCACAGTGCACGGTGATATCCTGGTACACGTGGCACAGTGCACGGTGATATCCTGGTACACGTGGCACAGTGCACGGTGCTATCCTGGTACACATGGCACAGTGCACGGTGATATCCTGGTACACGTGGCACAGTGCACGGTGATATCCTGGTACACGTGGCACGGTGATATGCTGGTACACGTGGCACAGTGCACGGTGATATCCTGGTACCCGTGGCACAGTGCACAGTGATATCCTGGTACACGTGGCACAGCGCACGGTGATAGCCTGGTACACGTGGCACAGTGCACGGTGATATCCTGGTACACGTGACACAGTGCACGGTGATATCCTGGTACACGTGGTACAGCGCACGGTGATATCCTGGTACACGTGGCACAGAGCACAGTGATATCCTGGTACACGTGGACCAGCGCACGGTGATATCCTGGTACACGTGGCACAGTGCACGGTGATATCCTGGTACACGTGGACCAGCGCACGGTGATATCCTGGTACACGTGGCACAGTGCACGGTGATATCCTGGTACACGTGGACCAGCGCACGGTGATATCCTGGTACACGTGGCACAGCACACGGTGATATCCTGGTACACGTGGCACAGCGCACGGTGGCATCCTGGTACACGTGGCACAGCGCACGGTGATATCCTGGTACACGTGGCACAGTGCACGGTTATATCCTGGTACCCGTGGCACAGTGCACGGTGATATCCTGGTACACGTGGCACAGTGCACGGTGATATCCTGGTACCCGTGGCACAGTGCACGGTGATATCCTGGTACACGTGGCACAGTGCACGGTGATATCCTGGTACACGTGGCACAGTGCACGGTGATATCCTGGTACACGTGGCACAGTGCACGGTGATATCTGGGTACACATGGCACAGCGCACGGTGATATCCTGGTACACGTGGCACAGTGCACGGTGATATCCTGGTACACGTGGCACGGTGATATCCTGGTACACGTGGCACAGTGCACGGTGATATCCTGGTACACGTGGACCAGCGCACGGTGATATCCTGGTACACGTGGCACAGTGCATGGTGATATCCTGGTACACGTGGCACAGCGCACGGTGATATCCTGGTACACGTGGCACAGTGCAGGGTTATATCCTGGTACCCGTGGCACAGTGCACGGTGATTTCCTGGTACACGTGGCACAGTGCACGGTGATATCCAGGTACACGTGGCACAGTGCACGGTGATATCCTGGTACACGTGGCACAGCGCACGGTGATATCCTGGTACCCGTGGCACAGTGCACGGTGATATCCTGGTACACGTGGCACAGTGCACGGTGATATCCTGGTACACGTGGCACAGTGCACGGTGATATCCTGGTACACGTGGCACAGTGCACGGTGATATCCGGGTACACATGGCACAGTGCACGGTGATATCCTGGTACACGTGGCACAGTGCACGGTGATATCCTGGTACACGTGGCACGGTGATATCCTGCTACATGTGGCACAGTGCACGGTGATATTCTGGTACCCGTGGCACAGTGCACGGTGATATCCTGGTACACGTGGCACAGCGCACGGTGATATCCTGGTACACTTGGCACAGTGCACGGTGATTTCCTGGTACACGTGACACAGTGCACGGTGATATCCTGGTACACGTGGCACAGTGCACGGTGATATCCTGGTACACGTGGCACAGAGCACAGTGATATCCTGGTACACGTGGCACAGCGCACGGTGATATCCTGGTACACGTGGCATAGTGCACGGTGATATCCTGGTACACGTGGCACAGTGCATGGTGACATCCTGGTACACGTGGCACAGTGCACGGTGATATCCTGGTACACGTGGCACAGCGCACGGTGATATCCTGGTACCCGTGGCACAGTGCACGGTGATATCCTGGTACACGTGGCACAGTGCACGGTGATATCCTGGTACACGTGGCACAGCGCACGGTGATATCCTGGTACACGTGGCACAGTGCACGGTGATATCCTGGTACACGTGGCACAGTGCACGGTGATATCCTGGTACACGTGGCACAGTGCACGGTGATATCCTGGTGCACGTGGCACAGTGCACGGTGATATCCTGGTACACGTGGCACAGTGCACGGTGATATCCTGGTACACGTGGCACAGTGCACGGTGATATCCTGGTACATGTGGCACAGTGCACGGTGATATCCTGGTACACGTGGCACAGTGCACGGTGATATCCTGGTACACGTGGCACAGTGCACGGTGATATCCTGGTACCCGTGGCACAGTGCACGGTGATATCCTGGTACACGTGGCACAGTGCACGGTGATATCCTGGTACACGTGGCACAGTGCACGGTGATATCCTGGTACACGTGGCACGGTGATATCCTGGTACACGTGGCACAGTGCACGGTGATATCCTGGTACACGTGGCACAGTGCACGGTGATATCCTGGTACCCGTGGCACAGTGCACGGTGATATCCTGGTACACGTGGCACAGTGCACGGTGATATCCTGGTACACGTGGCACAGAGCACGGTGATATCCTGGTACCCGTGGCACAGTGCACGATGATATCCTGGTACACGTGGCACAGTGCACGGTGATATCCTGGTACACGTGGCACAGTGCACGGTGATATCCTGGTACACGTGGCACAGTGCACGGTGATATCCTGGTACACGTGGCACAGTGCACGGTGATATCCTGGTGCACAGTGCACGGTGATATCCTGGTACACGTGGCACAGCGCACGGTGATATCCTGGTACACGTGGCACAGTGCACGGTGATATCCTGGTACACGTGGCACAGCGCACGGTGATATCCTGGTACCCGTGGCACAGTGCACGGTGATATCCTGGTATACGTGACACAGCGCACGGTGATATCCTGGTACACGTGGCACAGCGCACGGTGATATCCTGGTACACGTGGCACAGCGCACGGTGATATCCTGGTACACGTGGCACAGTGCACGGTGATATCCTGGTACACGTGGCACAGTGCACGGTGATATCCTGGTACACGTGGCACAGCGCACGGTGATATCCTGGTACACGTGGCACAGTGCACGGGGATATCCTGGTACCCGTGGCACAGTGCACGGTGATATCCTGGTACACGTGGCACAGCGCACGGTGATATCCTGGTACACGTGGCACAGTGCACGGTGATATCCTGGTACACGTGGCACAGTGCACGGTGATATCCTGGTATACGTGACACAGTGCACGGTGATATCCTGGTACACGTGGCACAGCGCACGGTGATATCCTGGTACACGTGGCACAGCGCATGGTGATATCCTGGTACACGTGGCACAGTGCACGGTGATTTCCTGGTACACGTGGCACAGCGCACGGTGATATCCTGGTACACGTGGCACAGCGCACGGTGATATCCTGGTACACGTGGCACAGCGCACGGTGATATACTGGCACACGTGGCACGGTGATATCCTGGTACACGTGGCACGGTGATATCCTGGTACACGTGGCACAGTGCACGGTTATATCCTGGTACACGTGGCACAGCGCACAGTGATATCCTGGTACACGTGGACCAGTGCACGGTGATATCCTGGCACACGTGGCACAGTGCACGGTGATATCCTGGTACACATGGCACAGCGCACGGTGATATCCTGGTACACGTGGCACAGTGCACGGTGATATCCTGGTACACGTGGCACAGTGCACAGTGATATCCTGGTACACGTGGCACAGTGCACGGTGATATCCTGGTAAACGTGGCACAGCGCACGGTGATAGCCTGGTACACGTGGCACAGTGCACGGTGATATCCTGGTACACGTGGCACAGTGCACGGTGATATCCTGGTAAATGTGGCACAGCGCACGGTGATATCCTGGTACACGTGGCACAGTGCACGGTGATATCCTGGTACACGTGGCACAGTGCATGGTGACATCCTGGCACACGTGGCACAGTGCACGGTGATATCCTGGTACACGTGGCACAGTGCACGGTGATATCCTGGTACACGTGGCACAGTGCACGGTGATATCCTGGTAAACGTGGCACAGCGCACGGTGATATCCTGGTACACGTGGCATAGTGCACGGTGATATCCTGGTACACGTGGCACAGTGCATGGTGACATCCTGGTACACGTGGCACAGTGCACGGTGATATCCTGGTACACGTGGCACAGTGCACGGTGATATCCTGGTACCCGTGGCATAGTGCACGGTGATATCCTGGTACACGTGGCACAGTGCACGGTGATATCCTGGTACACGTGGCACAGTGCACGGTGATATCCTGGTACACGTGGCACAGTGCACGGTGATATCCTGGTACACGTGGCACAGTGCACGGTGATATCCTGGTACACATGGCACAGCGCACGGTGATATCCTGGTACACGTGGCACAGTGCACGGTGATATCCTGGTACACGTGGCACGGTGATATCCTGGTACACGTGGCACAGTGCACGGTGATATCCTGGTACACGTGACACAGTGCACGGTGATATCCTGGTACACGTGGTACAGCGCACGGTGATATCCTGGTACACGTGGCACAGAGCACAGTGATATCCTGGTACACGTGGACCAGCGCACGGTGATATCCTGGTACACGTGGCACAGTGCACGGTGATATCCTGGTACACGTGGACCAGCGCACGGTGATATCCTGGTACACGTGGACCAGCGCACGGTGATATCCTGGTACACGTGGCACAGTGCACGGTGATATCCTGGTACACGTGGCACAGCGCACGGTGATATCCTGGTACACGTGGCACAGTGCACGGTTATATCCTGGTACCCGTGGCACAGTGCACGGTGATATCCTGGTACACGTGGCACAGTGCACGGTGATATCCTGGTACACGTGGCACAGTGCACGGTGATATCCTGGTACACGTGGCACGGTGATATCCTGGTACACGTGGCACAGTGCACGGTGATATCCTGGTACCCGTGGCACAGTGCACAGTGATATCCTGGTACACGTGGTACAGCGCACGGTGATAGCCTGGTACACGTGGCACAGTGCACGGTGATATCCTGGTACACGTGACACAGTGCACGGTGATATCCTGGTACACGTGGTACAGCGCACGGTGATATCCTGGTACACGTGGCACAGAGCACAGTGATATCCTGGTACACGTGGACCAGCGCACGGTGATATCCTGGTACACGTGGCACAGTGCACGGTGATATCCTGGTACACGTGGACCAGCGCACGGTGATATCCTGGTACACGTGGCACAGTGCACGGTGATATCCTGGTACACGTGGACCAGCGCACGGTGATATCCTGGTACACGTGGCACAGCGCACGGTGATATCCTGGTACACGTGGCACAGCGCACGGTGGCATCCTGGTACACGTGGCACAGCGCACGGTGATATCCTGGTACACGTGGCACAGTGCACGGTTATATCCTGGTACCCGTGGCACAGTGCACGGTGATATCCTGGTACCCGTGGCACAGTGCACGGTGATATCCTGGTACACGTGGCACAGTGCACGGTGATATCCTGGTACACGTGGCACAGTGCACGGTGATATCCTGGTACACGTGGCACAGTGCACGGTGATATACGGGTACACATGGCACAGCGCACGGTGATATCCTGGTACACGTGGCACAGTGCACGGTGATATCCTGGTACATGTGGCACGGTGATATCCTGGTACACGTGGCACAGTGCACGGTGATATCCTGGTACACGTGGACCAGCGCACGGTGATATCCTGGTACACGTGGCACAGTGCATGGTGATATCCTGGTACACGTGGCACAGCGCACGGTGATATCCTGGTACACGTGGCACAGTGCAGGGTTATATCCTGGTACCCGTGGCACAGTGCACGGTGATTTCCTGGTACACGTGGCACAGTGCACGGTGATATCCTGGTACACGTGGCACAGTGCACGGTGATATCCTGGTACACGTGGCACAGCGCACGGTGATATCCTGGTACCCGTGGCACAGTGCACGGTGATATCCTGGTACACGTGGCACAGTGCACGGTGATATCCTGGTACACGTGGCACAGTGCACGGTGATATCCTGGTACACGTGGCACAGTGCACGGTGATATCCGGGTACACATGGCACAGTGCACGGTGATATCCTGGTACACGTGGCACAGTGCACGGTGATATCCTGGTACACGTGGCACGGTGATATCCTGGTACACGTGGCACAGTGCACGGTGATATTCTGGTACCCGTGGCACAGTGCACGGTGATATCCTGGTACACGTGGCACAGCGCACGGTGATATCCTGGTACACTTGGCACAGTGCACGGTGATTTCCTGGTACACGTGACACAGTGCACGGTGATATCCTGGTACACGTGGCACAGTGCACGGTGATATCCTGGTACACGTGGCACAGAGCACAGTGATATCCTGGTACACGTGGACCATCGCACGGTGATATCCTGGTACACGTGGCACAGTGCACGGTGATATCCTGGTACACGTGGACCAGCGCACGGTGATATCCTGGTACACGTGGCACAGTGCACGGTGATATCCTGGTACACGTGGACCAGCGCACGGTGATATCCTGGTACACGTGGCACAGTGCACGGTGATATCCTGGTACACGTGGCACAGCGCACGATGACATACTGGTACACGTGGCACAGTGCACGGTGATATCCTGGAACACGTGGCACAGTGCACGGTGAGATCCTGGTACACGTGGCACAGTGCACGGTGATATCCTGGTACACGTGGCACAGTGCATGGTGATATCCTGGTACACGGGGCACAGCGCACGGTGATATCCTGGTACACGTGGCACAGTGCACGGTGATATCCTGGTGCACGTGGCACAGTGCACGGTGATATCCTGGTACCCGTGGCACAGTGCACGGTGATATCCTGGTACACGTGGCACAGTGCACGGTGATATCCTGGTACACGTGGCACAGCGCACGGTGATATCCTGGTACACGTGGCACAGTGCACGGTGATATCCTGGTACACGTGGCACAGTGCACGGTGATATCCTGGTACCCGTGGCACAGTGCACGGTGATATCCTGGTACACGTGGCGGAGCGCACGGTGATATCCTGGTACACGTGACACAGCGCACGGTGATATCCTGGTACACGTGGCACAGTGCACGGTGATATCCTGGGACACGTGGCACAGTGCACGGTGATATCCTGGTACACGTGGCACAGCGCACGGTGATATCCTGGTACACGTGACACAGTGCACGGTGATATCCTGGCACACGTGGCACAGTGCACGGTGATATCCTGGTACACGTGGCACAGTGCACGATGATATCCTGGTACACGTGGCACAGTGCACGGTGATATCCTGGAACACGTGGCACAGTGCACGGTGATATACTGGTACCCGTGGCACAGTGCACGGTGATATCCTGGTACACGTGGCACAGCGCACGGTGATATCCTGGTACACGTGGCACAGTGCACGGTGATATCCTGGTACACGTCGCACAGCGCACGGTGATATCCTGGTACACGTGGCACAGTGCACGGTGATATCCTGGTACACGTGCCACAGTGCATGGTGATATCCTGGTACACGTGGCACAGTGCACGGTGATATCCTGGTACACGTGGCACAGCGCACGGTGATATCCTGGTACACGTGGCACAGTGCACGGTGATATCCTGGTATACGTGGCACAGCGCACGGTGATATCCTGGTGCACAGTGCACGGTGATATCCTGGTACACGTGACACAGTGCACGGTGATATCCTGGTACACGTGGCACAGTGCACGGTGATATCCTGGTACACGTGGCACAGCGCACGGTGATATCCTGGTACACGTGGCACAGTGCACGGTGATATCCTGGTACACGTGGCACAGCGCACGGTGATATCCTGGTACACGTGGCACAGCGCATGGTGAGATACTGGTACACGTGGCACAGTGCACGGTGATATCCTGGTACATGTGGCACAGCGCACGGTGATATCCTGGTACACGTGGCACAGCGCACGGTGATATCCTGGTACACGTGGCACAGTGCACGGCGATATCCTGGTACGCGTGGCACAGCGCACGGTGATATCCTGGTACGCGTGGCACAGTGCACGGCGATATCCTGGTACACGTGACACAGCGCACGGTGATATCCTGGTATACGTGGCACAGTGCACGGTGATATCCTGGTACACGTGGCACAGCGCACGGTGATATCCTGGTACACGTGGCACAGTGCACGGTGATATCCTGGTACACGTGGCACAGCGCACGGTGATATCCTGGTACACGTGGCACAGTGCACAGTGATATCCTGGTACACGTAGACCAGCGCACGGTGATATCCTGGTACCCGTGGCACAGTGCATGGTGATATCCTGGTACACGTGGACCAGCGCACGGTGATATCCTGGTACACGTGGCACAGTGCACGGTGATATCCTGGTACACGTGGCACAGCGCACGGTGACATCTTGGTACACGTGGCACAGTGCACGGTGATATCCTGGTACACGTGGCACAGTGCACGGTGATTTCCTGGTACACGTGGCACAGTGCACGGTGATATCCTGGTACACGTGGCACAGTGCACGGTGATATCCTGGTACACGTGGCACAGCGCACGGTGATATCCTGGTACACATGGCACAGTGCACGGTGATATCCTGGTACGCGTGGCACAGTGCACGGTGATATCCTGGTACCCGTGGCACAGTGCACGGTGATATCCTGGTACACGTGGCACAGCGCACGGTGATATTCTGGTACACGTGGCACAGTGCACGGTGATATCCTGGTACATGTGGCACAGCGCACAGTGATATCCTGGTACACGTGGCACAGTGGACGGTGATATCCTGGTACCCGTGGCACAGTGCACGGTGATATCCTGGTACACGTGGCACAGCGCACGGTGATATCCTGGTACACGTGACACAGCGCACGGTGATATCCTGGTACACGTGGCACAGTGCACGGTGATATCCTGGGACACGTGGCACAGTGCTCGGTGATATCCTGGTACACGTGGCACAGCGCACGGTGATATCCTGGTACACGTGGCACAGTGCACGGTGATATCCTGGTACACGTGGCACAGTGCACGGTGATATCCTGGTACACGTGGCACAGTGCACGGTGATATCCTGGTACACGTGGCATAGTGCACCGTGATATCCTGGTACACGTAGCACAGTGCACGGTGATATCCTGGTACCCGTGGCACAGTGCACGGTGATATCCTGGTACACGTGGCACAGCGCACTGTGCTATCCTGGTACACGTGGCACAGTGCACGGTGATATCCTGGTACACGTCGCACAGCGCACGGTGATATCCTGGTACCCGTGGCACAGTGGACGGTGATATCCTGGTGCACGTGGCACAGTGCACGGTGATATCCTGGTACACGTGGCACAGTGCACGGTGATATCCTGGTACACGTGGCACAGCGCACGGTGATATCCTGGTACACGTGGCACAGTGCACGGTGATATCCTGGTATACGTGGCACAGCGCACGGTGATATCCTGGTGCACAGTGCACGGTGATATCCTGGTACACGTGACACAGTGCACGGTGATATCCTGGTACACGTGGCACAGTGCACGGTGATATCCTGGTACACGTGGCACAGCGCACGGTGATATCCTGGTACACGTGGCACAGTGCACGGTGATATCCTGGTACACGTGGCACAGCGCACGGTGATATCCTGGTACACGTGGCACAGCGCACGGTGATATCTTGGTACACGTGGCAGGGTGCACGGTGATATCCTGGTACACGTGGCACAGCGCACGGTGATATCCTGGTACACGTGGCACAGTGCACGGTGATATCCTGGTACACGTGGCACAGCGCACGGTGATATCCTGGTACACGTGGCACAGCGCACGGTGATATCTTGGTACACGTGGCAGGGTGCACGGTGATATCCTGGTACACGTGGCACAGCGCACGGTGATATCCTGGTACACGTGGCACAGCGCACGGTGATATCCTGGTACACGTGGCACAGTGCACGGCGATATCCTGGTACGCGTGGCACAGCGCACGGTGATATCCTGGTATGCGTGGCACAGTGCACGGTGATATCCTGGTATGCGTGGCACAGTGCACGGTGATATCCTGGTACACGTGACACAGTGCACGGTGATATCCTGGTGAACGTGGCACAGTGCACGGTGATATCCTGGTACACGTGGCACAGCGCACGGTGATATCCTTGGTACACGTGGCACAGTGCACGGTGATATCCTGGTACACGTGGCACAGCGCACAGTGATATCCTGGTACACGTGGCACAGCGCACGGTGATAACCTGGTACACGTGGCACAGTGCACGGTGATATCCTGGTACACATGGACCAGCGCACGGTGATATCCTGGTACACGTGGCACAGTGCACGGTGATATCCTGGTACACGTGGACCAGCGCACGGTGATATCCTGGTACACGTGGCACAGTGCACGGTGATATCCTGGTACACGTGGCACAGCGCACGGTGATATCCTGGTACATGTGGCACAGCGCCCGGTGATATCCTGGTACACGTGGCACAGTGCACTGTGATATCCTGGTACACGTGGCACAGTGCACGGTGATTTCCTGGTACACGTGGCACAGTGCACGGTGATATCCTGGTACACGTGGCACAGTGCACGGTGATATCCTGGTACACGTGGCACAGCGCACGGTGATATCCTGATACACATGGCACAGTGATATCCTGGTACACGTGGCACAGTGCACGGTGATATCCTGGTACCCGTGGCACAGTGCACGGTGATATCCTGGTACACGTGGCACAGCGCACGGTGATATCCTGGTACACGTGGCACAGTGCACGGTGATATCCTGGTACACGTGGCACAGTGCACGGTGATATCCTGGTACACGTGGCACAGTGCACGGTGATATCCTGGTACACATGGCACAGTGCACGGTGATATCCTGGTACACGTGGCACAGTGCACGGTGATATCCTGGTACACGTGACACAGTGCATGGTGTTGTCTGGTATTCGGTTCTGTTTCTCCTCTCCATTCCTGACTATTATTTCTCTTATTTTTCAGAGGACCTTTCGAGAAATTTTGTTCCTTCAGGTGAGCCCTGTGTAAAATTTATTTTCATATTGCTTCAGGTGCAGTGATGGATGACGGGGCAAGGGAAGGGAGTGGGGGGAGGACGGGGCTGGGCAGAGGGGACGGGGGGGTCGGGGCTGGGAGGGGACGATGTGGCTGAACGGAGAGCGGCCTGGGTGGTAAATGATGAAAGATTGATTACTCTGTAGGATTTGGGATTGAAAGCATCAATAGATTAAAACCCGCGTCCCCCCGACCACCCCGTCCCCCCCCTCCCCTCTGACCCCCTCTCCCCCCCCTGACCCCACCTCCCCCCGACCCCACCTCCTCCCCCCCACGTCCCCCCCCGACCCCACCTCCCACCTTGACCCCCACCTCCCCCCGACCCACCTCCCTCCCCCGACCCCACCTCCCCCCCGACCCCACCTCCCCCACCGACCCCACCTCCCCCCGACCCCACCTCCCCCCAACCCCACCTCCCCCCGACCCCACCTCCCCCCCCCGACCCCACCTCCCCCCCGACCCCACCTCCCCCCGACCGCACCTCCCCCCCCCCGACCCCACCTCCCCCCCCGGCCTCATCTCCCCCCCCGACCCCACCTCCCACCCCGACCCCCACCTCCCCCCCCGACCCCCACCTCCCCCCCGATCCCCACCTCCCCCCCGATCCCCACCTCCCCCCGACCCCCACCTCCCCCCGATCCCCACCTCCCCCCGATCCCCACCTACCCCCCCGACCCCCACCTCCCCCCCGACCCCCATCTCCCCCCCGATCCCCACTTCCCACCTCCCCCCCGACCCCCACCTCCCCTCCCGACCCCCACCTCCCCCCCGACCCCCACCTCCCCCCCGACCCCCACCTCCCCCCCGACCCCCACCTCCACACCCCCGACCCCCACCTCCACACCCCCGACCCCCACCTCCAACCCCCCTCCATCCCCCCGACCCCCACCTCCACCCCACCGACCCCCACCTCCACCCCCCCGACCCCCACCTCCACCCCCCCGACTCCCACCTCAACCCCCCTCGACCCCCACCTCCACCCCCCTCGACCCCCACCTCCACCCCCCTCGACCCCCACCTCCACCCCCCCGAACCCCACCTCCACCCCCCACCACCACCCCCCCGAACCCCACCTCCACCCCCCACCTCCACCCCCGCGACCCCTACCTCCACCCCCCCGACCCCCACCTCCACCCCCCCGACCCCCACCTCCACCCCCCCGACCCCCACCTCCACCCCCCCGACCCCCACCTCCACCCCCCTGACCCCTACCCCCCCCGACCCCCATCTCCCCCCGACCCCCACTTCCCACCACCCCCCCGACCCCCACCTCCCCCCCGACCCCCACCTCCCCTCCCGACCCCCACCTCCCCCCGACCCCCACCTCCCCCCCGACCCCCACCTCCACACCCCCGACCCCCACCTCCACACCCCCGACCCCCACCTCCAACCCCCCTCCACCCCCCCGACCCCCACCTCCACCCTCCCGACTCCCACCTCAACCCCCCTCGACCCCCACCTACACCCCCCTCGACCCCCACCTACACCCCCCTCGACCTCCACCTCCACCCCCCTCGACCCCCACCTCCACCCCCCCCGAACCCCACCTCCACCCCCCACCTCCACCCCCCCGACCCCCATCTCCACCCCCCCGACCCCCACCTCCACCCCCCTGACCCCTACCTCCCCCCGACCCCCACCTCCACCCCACTGACCCTTACCTCCCACCCGACCCCCACCTCCCCCGACCCCTACCTCCCCCCGACCCCCACCTCCCCCCCGACTCCCAACTCCCCCGACCCCCACCTCCCCCCGACCCCCACCTCCCCCCCGACCCCCACCTCCCCCCCGACCCCCACCTCCCCCCCGACCCCCACCTCCCCCCGACCCCCACCTCCCCCCGACCCCCACCTCCCCCCGACCACCACCTCCCCCCGACCACCACCTCCCCCCCGACCCCCACCTCCCCCCCTCCGACCCCCACCTCCCCCCGACCCCCACCTCCCCCCCTCCGACCCCCACCTCCCCCCCGACCCCCACCTCCCCCCCTCCGACCCCCACCTCCCCCCCGAGCCCCACCTCCACACCCCTCAACCCCCCTCGACCCCCACCTCCACTCACCCCGACCCCCTCCTCCACCCCCCCGACCCCCACCTCCACCCCCCCCGACCCCCACCTCCAACCCCCCGACCCCCACCTCCACCCCCCCCGACCCCCACCTCCACCCCCCCGACCCCCACCTCCACCCCCCCGACCCCCACCTCCACCCCCCCGACCCCCACCTCCACCCCCCCCGACCCCCACCTCCACCCCCCCGACCCCCACCTCCACCCCCCCGACCCCCACCTTCCCCTTGACTCCACCCGACCCCCCCTTCCCCGACCCCACCTCCCCCCCGAACCCCACCTCCCCCCCCGACCCCCACCTCCCCCCGACACCCACCTCCCCCCGACCCCCACCTCCCGCCCCGACCCCCACCTCCCGCCCCGACCCCTACCTCCCGCCCCGACCCCTACCTCCCGCCCCGACCCCCACCTCGTCCCGCCCCGACCCCCACCTCGTCCCACCCCGACCCACACCTCCTCCCACCCCCCCCTGACCCACACCTCTCCCCACCGGGCCCCACCTCCCCCACCCCCCCTGACCCCACCTCCCCCCACCCCCCCTGACCCCCACCTCCCCCGACCCCCACCTCCCCTCGAACCCCACCTCCACCCCCCCCGAGCCACACCTCCACCCCCCCGAGCCCCACCTCTACCCCCCGACCCCCACCTCCACCCCCCCGACCCCTACCTCCACCCCCCCGACCCCCACCTCCAACCCCCCCCCGACCCCCACCTCCACCCCCGCCAATCCCAACCTCCACCCCCCCGACCCCCACCTCCACCCCCCCAACCCCCACCTCCACTCCCCCCGATCCCCACCTCCACCCCCGCCGACCGCCACCTCCACCCCCCCCGACCCCACCTCCACCCCCCCCGACCCCACCTCCACCCCCCCAACCCCCACCTCCACCCCCCCGACCCCCACCTGCACCACCCCCGACTCCCACCTCCACCGACACCTCCCCCCCCGACTTCCACCTCCACCCCCCCGACCCCCACCTCCACCCCCCTCAACCCCAATCGACCCCCACCTCCACCCACCCCGACCCCCTCCTCCACCCCCCGACCCCCACCTCCACCCCCCCCGACCCCCACCTCCCCCCCGACCCCCACCTCCCCCGACCCCCACCTCCCCCCCTGACCCCCACCTCCCCCCGACCCCTACCTCCACACCCCGACCCCCACCTCCACCCCCCCGACCCCTACCTCCCCCCGACCCCCACCTCCCCCCGACCCCCACCTCCCCCCCGACCCCCACCTCCCCCCCCCGACCCCCCGACCCCCCGACCCCCACCTCCCCCCGACCCCCACCTCCCCCGCGACCCCCACCCTGACCCCACCTCCCCCCCCGACCCCCACCTCCACCCCCCCGAGACCCACCTCCACCCCTCGACCCCCACCTCCACCCCTCGACCCCCACCTCCACCCCCCTCAACCCCCCTCGACCCCCACCTACACTCACCCCGACCCCCACCTCCACCCACCTCGACCCCCACCTCCACCCGCCCGACCCCCACCTCCACCCCCCCCGACCCCCACCTCCACCTCCCCCGACCCCCACCTCCACCTCCCCCGACCCCCACCTCAACCCCCCTCGACCCCCACCTACACTTACACCGACCCCCACCTCCACCCCCCGACCCCCACCTCCACCTCCCCCGACCCCCACCTCCACCTCCCCCGACCCCCACCTCCACCCCCCCGACCCCCACCTCCACCCCCCCAACCCCCACCTCCACCTCCCCGACCCCCACCTCCACCCCCCCGACCCCCACCTCCACCCCCCCGACCCCCACCTCCACCCCCCCGACCCCCACCTCCACCCCCCCGACCCCCACCTCCACCCCCCCGACCCCCACCTCCACCCCCCCGACCCCCACCTCCACCCCCCGACCCCCACCTCCACCCCCCCGAACCCCACCTCCACCCCCCCCGACCCCCACCTCCACCCCCCCGACCCCCACCTCCACCCCCCCGACCCCCACCTCCACCCCCCCGACCCCCACCTCCACCCCCCCGACCCCCACCTCCACCCCCCCGACCCCCACCTCCACCCCCCCGACCCCCACCTCCACCCCCCCGACCCCCACCTCCACCCCCCTCGACTCCCACCTCCACCCCCCCGAACCCCACCTCCACCCTCCGACCCCCACCTCCACCCCCCCGACCCCTACCTCCACCCCCCCGACCCCTACCTCCACCCCCCGACCCCACCTCCACCCCCCTGACCCCTACCTCCCCCCGACCCCAACCTCCCCCCGACCCCTACCTCCCCCCGACCCCTACCTCCCCCCGACCCCTACCTCCCCCCGACCCCTACCTCCCCCCCGACCCCCACCTCCCCCCCCCGACGCCCACCTCCCCCGACCCCCACCTCCCCTCCGACCCCCACCTCCCCTCCGACCCCCACCTCCCCCCGACCCCCACCTCCCCCCCGACCCCCACCTCCCCCCGACCCCCACCTCCCCCGACCCCCACCTCCCCCTCCCCGACCCCCACCTCCCCCTCCCCGACCCCCACCTCCACCCCCCCGACCCCCACCTCCACCCCCCCGACCCCCACCTCCACCCCCCCGACCCCCACCTCCACCCCCCCGACCCCCACCTCCACCCCCCCGACCCCCACCTCCACCCCCCCGACCCCCACCTCCACCCCCCCCGACCCCCACCTCCACCCCCCCCGACCCCCACCTCCACCCCCCCCGACCCCCACCTCCACCCCCCCGACCCCCACCTCCACCCCCCCGACCCCCACCTTCCCCCTTGACTCCACCCGACCCCCCCTTCCCCGACCCCCACCTCCCCCCCGAACCCCACCTCCCCCCCCGACCCCCACCTCCCCCCGACACCCACCTCCCCCCGACCCCCACCTCCCGCCCCGACCCCCACCTCCCGCCCCGACCCCCACCTCCCGCCCCGACCCCTACCTCCCGCCCCGACCCCTACCTCCCGCCCCGACCCCCACCTCCTCCCACCCCGACCCACACCTCCTCCCACCCCCCCTGACCCACACCTCTCCCCACCGGGCCCCACCTCCCCCCACCCCCCTGACCCCACCTCCCCCACCCACCCTGACCCCCACCTCCCCCGACCCCCACCTCCCCTCGAACCCCACCTCCACCCCCCCCGAGCCCCACCTCCACCCCCGACCCCCACCTCCACCCCCCCGAGCCCCACCTCTACCCCCCGACCCCCACCTCCACCCCCCCGACCCCTACCTCCACCCCCCCGACCCCCACCTCCAACCCCCCCCCGACCCCCACCTCCACCCCCGCCGATCCCCACCTCCACCCCCCCGACCCCCACCTCCACCCCCCCAACCCCCACCTCCACTCCCCTCGATCCCCACCTCCACCCCCGCCGACCGCCACCTCCACCCCCCCGACCCCCACCTCCACCCCCCCAACCCCCACCTCCACCCCCCTGACCCCCACCTGCACCACCCCCGACTCCCACCTCCACCGACCCCCACCTCCAACCCCCCCCCGACCCCCACCTCCACCCCCGCCGATCCCCACCTCCACCCCCCCGACCCCCACCTCCACCCCCCCAACCCCCACCTCCACTCCCCCCGATCCCCACCTCCACCCCCGCCGACCGCCACCTCCACCCCCCCGACCCCCACCTCCACCCCCGCAACCCCCACCTCCACCCCCCTGACCCCCACCTGCACCACCCCCGACTCCCACCTCCACCGACACCTCCCCCCCCGACCCCCACCTCCACCCCCCCCGACCCCCACCTCCACCCCCCTCATCACCAATCGACCCCCACCTCCACCCACCCCGACCCCCTCCTCCACCCCCCGACCCCCACCTCCACCCCCCCCGACCCCCACCTCCCCCCCCGACCCCCACCTCCCCCCGAACCCCACCTCCCCCCCTGACCCCCACCTCCCCCCGACCCCTACCTCCACACCCCGACCCCCACCTCCACCCCCCGACCCTACCTCCCCCCGACCCCCACCTCCCCCCGACCCCCACCTCCCCCCGACCCCCACCTCCCCCCCGACCCCCACCTCCCCCCCGACCCCCCGACCCCCACCTCCCCCCACCTCCCCCCGACCCCCACCTCCCCCCGACCCCTACCCTGACCCCACCTCCCCCCCCGACCCCCACCTCCACCCCCCCGAGACCCACCTCCACCCCTCGACCCCCACCTCCACCCCTTGACCCCCACCTCCACCCCCCTCAACCCCCCTCGACCCCCACCTACACTCACCCCGACCCCCACCTCCACCCCCCTCGACCCCCACCTCCACCCGCCCGACCCCCACCTCCACCCCCCCCGACCCCCACCTCCACCTCCCCCGACCCCCACCTCCACCTCCCCCGACCCCCACCTCAACCCCCCTCGACCCCCACCTACACTCACACCGACCCCCACCTCCACCCCCCCGACCCCCACCTCCACCTCCCCCGACCCCCACCTCCACCTCCCCCGACCCCCACCTCCACCCCCCCCGACCCCACCTCCACCTCCCCCGACCCCCACCTCCACCTCCCCCGACCCCCACCTCCACCCCCCCGACCCCCACCTCCACCCCCCCGACCCCCAGCTCCAGCCCCCCGACCCCCACCTCCACCCCCCCGACCCCCACCTCCAACCCCCCCGACCCCCACCTCCACCCCCCCGACCCCCACCTCCACCCCCCGAACCCCACCTCCACCCCCCCGAACCCCACCTCCACCCCCCCGAACCCCACCTCCACCCCCCCGAACCCCACCTCCACCCCCCCGACCCCCACCTCCACCCCCCGACCCCCACCTCCACCCCCCCCCGACCCCCACCTCCACCCCCCCGACCCCCACCTCCACCCCCCGACCCCCCCCTCCCCTCCCCCTCCCCCCCTCCCCTCCCCCTCCCCCCCCCCTCCCCTCCCCCTCCCCCCTCCCCTCCCCTTCCCCCCCTCCCCTCCCCCTCCCCACTCCCCTCCCCCCACCGCCCCCTCCCCTCCCCCCTTCCCCTCCCCCCCCTCCCCCCCCCCCCACACCCCCCCTCCCCCCCTCCCCTCCCCCACACCCCCCTCCCCCCCTCCCCTCCCCCCCACCCCCCTCCCCTCCCCCCCACCCCCCCTCCCCTCCCCACCCCCCCTCCCCTCCCCCCTCCCCTACCCCACCCCCCCTCCCTACCCCCCCTCCCCCTCCCCTCCCCCCCTCCCCTCCCCCCCTCCCCTCCCCCCCTCCCCTCCCCCACCCACCTCCCCTTCCCCCCCTCCCCCACCCCCCCCTCCCCTCCCCCCCTCCCCTCCCCCACCCCCCCTCCCCTCCCCCACCCCCCTCCCCTCCCCCACCCCCCCCCTCCCCTCCCCCACCCCCCCTCCCCTCCCCACCCCCCCTCCCCTCCCCTCCCCACCCCCCCTCCCCTCCCCCACCCCCCCTCCCCTCCCCCACCCCCCCTCCCCCCCCCACCCCCCCTCCCCTCCCCCACCCCACCCCCCCCACCCCGACCCCCACCTCCACCCCCCCGACCCCCACCTCCACCCCCCTCGACTCCCACCTCCACCCCCCCGAACCCCACCTCCACCCTCCGACCCCCACCTCCCCCCGACCCCTACCTCCCCCGACCCCTACCTCCCCCCGACCCCCACCTCCCCCCCGACGCCCACCTCCCCCCCGACGCCCACCTCCCCGACCCCCACCTCCCCTCCGACCCCCACCTCCCCTCCGACCCCCCACCTCCCCCCCGACCCCCACCTCCCCCCCGACCCCCACCTCCCCCCCGACCCCCCACCTCCCCCCCGACCCCCACCTCCCCCCCGACCTCCACCTCCCCCTCCCCGACCCCCACCTCCCCCCCCCGAACCCCCACCCCCCCCTCCCCCCCCCCTCCCCCACCCCCCCCCTCCACCTCCCCCGACCCCCACCTCCACCCCCCCGACCCCCACCTCCACCCCCCCGACCCCCACCTCCACCCCCCCGAACCCCCACCTCCACCCCCCCGAACCCCACCTCCACCCCCCCGACCCCCACCTCCACCCCCCCGACCCCCACCTCCACCCCCCCGACCCCCACCTCCACCCCCCGACCCCCACCTCCACCCCCCTGACCCCCACCTCCACCCCCCCGACCCGCACCTTCACCCCCCCGACCCGCACCTTCACCCCCCCGACCCCCACCTCCACCCCCCTCGACTCCCACCTCCACCCCCCCGAACCCCCACCTCCACCCTCCGACCCCCACCTCCACCCCCCCGACCCCTACCTCCACCCCCCCGACCCCTACCTCCACCACCCCGACCCCACCTCCACCCCCTGACCCCTACCTCCCCCCGACCCCTACCTCCCCCCGACCCCTACCTCCCCCCGACCCCTACCTCCCCCGACCCCTACCTCCCCCCGACCCCCACCTCCCCGACCCCCACCTCCCCCGAACCCCACCCCCCCTCCCCCCCTCCCCCCCTCCCCTCCCCCTCCCCCCTCCCCTCCCCCTCCCCCCTCCCCCACCCCCCCCTCCCCTCCCCCCTCCCCTCCCCCCCTCCCCCCCCTCCCCTCCCCCCCTCCCCCCCCTCCCCCCCCTCCCCCCCCCTCCCCCCTCCCCCCCCCTCCCCCCTCCCCCCCTCCCCCCCCCCTCCCCCCCTCCCCCCCTCCCCTCCCCCACACCCCCCCCCTCCCCCCCTCCCCCCCTCCCCTCCCCCACACCCCCCCTCCCCCACCCCCCCTCCCCTCCCCCCTCCCCTCCCCCCCACCCCCCTCCCCTCCCCCACCCCCCCTCCCCTCCCCCCTCCCCTCCCCCTCCCCTCCCCCTCCTCCCTCCCCCCTTCCCCTCCCCCTCCCCTTCCCCCCCTCCCCCACCCCCCCTCCCCTCCCCCCTCCCCTCCCCCACCCCCCTCCCCTCCCCTCCCCCCTCCCCTCCCCCCACCCCCTCCCCTCCCCCCACCCCCCTCCCCTCCCCTCCCCCCACCCCCCTCCCCTCCCCCACCCCCCCTCCCCTCCCCCCTCCCCTCCCCCTCCCCTCCCCCTCCTCCCTCCCCCCTCCCCTCCCCCTCCCTTCCCACCCCCCCCCACCCCCACCCCCCACCCCACCCCCACCCCCCACCCACCCCCCCACCACCCCCACCCCCACCCCCCCCCCACCCCCACCCCTACCCACCCCCCACCCACCCCCCACCCCCCACCCACCCCCCACCCCCCACCCACCCCCCACCCCCCACTCACCCCCCACCCCCACCCACCCCCACCCCCACCCACCCCCCACCCACCACCCACCCCCCACCCACCACCCCCCCCCCACCCACCACCCACCCCGCCCACCCCCCCAACCCCCCTCACCCCCCCCACCCCCCTCACCCCCCCTCACCCCCTCACCCCCCCCACCCCCCCCCTCACCCCCCCCACCCCCCCCTCACCCCCCCCCACCCCCCCCCCTCACCCCCCCTCACCCCCCCCTCACCCCCCCCCTCACCCCCCCCACCCCCCCCCTCACCCCCCCCACCCCCCCCTCACCCCCCCCACCCCCCCCTCACCCCCCACCCCCCCCACCCCCCCCCACCCCCCCCACCCCCCCCACCCCCCCACCCCCCCCCACCCCCCCCACCCCCCCCCCACCCCCCCTCACCCCCCCCACCCCCCCCCTCACCCCCCCACCCCCCCCCTCACCCCCCGACCCCCCCCCTCACCCCCCCACCCCCCCCCCCCACCCCCCCCTCACCCCCCCTCACCCCCCCTCACCCACATCCCCCCTCACCCACCCCCCCCTCACCCACCCCCCTCACCCACCCCCCCCTCACCCCCCCCCTCACCCCCCCCCTCACCCACCCCCCCTCACCCACCCCCCCTCACCCACCCCCCCCCCTCCCCTCCCCCCTCCCCTCCCCTCCCCCCTCCCCTCCCCCCACCCCCTCCCCTCCCCCACCCCCCCTCCCCTCCTCCCTCCCCTCCCCCTCCCCTCCCCCTCCTCCCTCCCCCCTCCCCTCCCCCTCCCCTTCCCACCCCCCCCCCCACCCCCACCCCCCACCCCCACCCCCACCCCCCACCCACCCCCCCACCACCCCCACCCCCACCCCCCCCCCACCCCCCCCCACCCACCCCCCCACCCCCACCCCTACCCACCCCCCACCCACCCCCCACCCCCCACCCACCCCCCACCCCCCACTCACCCCCCACCCCCACCCACCCCCACCCCCACCCACCCCCCACCCACCACCCACCCCCCCCACCCACCACCCACCCCCCCCACCCACCACCCACCCCCCCCACCCACCACCCACCCCCCCCACCCCCCCAACCCCCCTCACCCCCCCCACCCCCCTCACCCCCCCTCACCCCCCTCACCCCCCCCACCCCCCTCACCCCCCCTCACCCCCCCACCCCCCCTCACCCCCCCCACCCCCCCTCACCCCCCCCACCCCCCCTCACCCCCCCCACCCCCCCCCTCACCCCCCCACCCCCCCCCCTCACCCCCCCCACCCCCCCCTCACCCCCCCCACCCCCCCCTCACCCCCCCCACCCCCCCCCTCACCCCCCCCACCCCCCCCCTCACCCCCCCCACCCCCCCCTCACCCCCCCACCCCCCCCCTCACCCCCCCCCCCCCCCACCCCCCCCCCCCACCCCCCCCACCCCCCCCCCCACCCCCCCACCCCCCCCCCACCCCCCCCACCCCCCCTCACCCCCCCCACCCCCCCCTCACCCCCCCACCCCCCCCCTCACCCCCCCCACCCCCCCCCCTCACCCCCCCACCCCCCCCCCTCACCCCCCCACCCCCCCCCTCACCCCCCCCTCACCCCCCCTCACCCCCCTCACCCACATCCCCCCTCACCCACCCCCCCCTCACCCACCCCCCTCACCCACCCCCCCTCACCCCCCCCCCCTCACCCCCCCCCCCACCCACCCCCCCCCTCACCCACCCCCCCCTCACCCACCCCCCCTCACCCACCCCCCCTCACCCACCCCCCCCTCAACCCACCCCCCCTCACCCCACCCCCGCCCCCCCCACCCTCACCCCACCCCCGCCCCCCCCACCCTCACCCCACCCCTGCCCCCCCCACCCTCACCCCCCCCGCCCCCCCCACCCTCACCCCCCCGCCCCCTCCTCCCCCTCCCCCTCCTCCCCCTCCCCCTCCTCCCCCTCCTCCCCCTCCTCCCCCTCCCCCTCCTCCCCCTCCCCCTCCTCCCCCTCCCCCTCCTCCCCCTCCCCCTCCTCCCCCTCCCCCTCCTCCCCCTCCCCCTCCCCCTCCTCCCCCTCCCCCTCCTCCCCCTCCTCCCCTCCCCCTCCTCCCCCTCCCCCTCCTCCCCCTCCTCGCCCTCCCCCTCCTCCCCCTCCTCCCTCCCCCCCCTCCCCCTCCTCCCTCCCCCCCCTCCCCCCCCTCCCCCTCCCCCTCCCCCCTCCCCCCCTCCCCCTCCCCCCCTCCCCTCCCCCTCTCCCCCCTCCCCCCCTCCCCCCTCCCCCCCTCCCCCCCTCACCCCCCTCCCCCCCCTCCCCCCTCCCCTCCCCCCCTCCCCCACCCACCCCCACCCACCCCCACCCACCCCCACCCACCCCACCCCCACCCACCCCACCCCCCACCCACCCCACACCCCCCCCACCCCCCACCCACCCCACACCCCCCCCACCCACCCCCACCCCCCCCACCCCCACCCCCCCCACCCACCCCCACCCCCCCCCACCCCCACCCCCCCCACCCCCACCCCCCCCACCCCCCCCACCCCCCCCACCCCCCCCACCCCCACCCCCCCCACCCCCACCCCCACCCACCCCCCCGACCCCCACCTCCACCCCCCCGACCCCCACCTCTACCCCCCCGACCCCCACCTCCACCCCCCTCGACTCCCACCTCCACCCCCCCGAACCCCACCTCCACCCTCCGACCCCCACCTCCCCCCGACCCCTACCTCCCCCCGACCCCTACCTCCCCCGACCCCCACCTCCCCCCCGACGCCCACCTCCCCGACCCCCACCTCCCCTCCGACCCCCACCTCCCCTCCGACCCCCACCTCCCCCCCGACCCCCACCTCCCCCCCGACCCCCACCTCCCCCCCGACCCCCACCTCCCCCCCGACCCCACCTCCCCCTCCCCGACCCCCACCTCCCCCCCCGAACCCCACCCCCCCTACCCCCCCCCCTCCCCCACCCCGAACCCCACCCCCCCTACCCCCCCCCTCCCCCACCCCCCCTCCACCTCCCCCGACCCCCACCTCCACCCCCCCGACCCCCACCTCCACCCCCCCGACCCCCACCTCCACCCCCCCCGAACCCCACCTCCACCCCCCGGAACCCCACCTCCACCCCCCCGACCCCCACCTCCACCCCCCCGACCCCCACCTCCACCCCCCCGACCCCCACCTCCACCCCCCCGACCCCCACCTCCACCCCCCGACCCCCACCTCCACCCCCCCGACCCGCACCTCCACCCCCCCGACCCCCACCTCCACCCCCCTCGACTCCCACCTCCACCCCCCCGAACCCCACCTCCACCCTCCGACCCCCACCTCCACCCCCCCGACCCCTACCTCCACCCCCCCGACCCCTACCTCCACCACCCCGACCCCACCTCCACCCCCTGACCCCTACCTCCCCCCGACCCCTACCTCCCCCCGACCCCTACCTCCCCCCGACCCCTACCTCCCCCCGACCCCTACCTCCCCCCCCGACGCCCACCTCCCCCCCCCCGACGCCCACCTCCCCGACCCCCACCTCCCCGAACCCCACCCCCCCCTCCCCCCCTCCCCCCCCTCCCCTCCCCCTCCCCCCTCCCCTCCCCTCCCCCCTCCCCTCCCCCTCCCCCCCTCCCCTCCCCCACCCCCCCTCCCCTCGCCCCCTCCCCTCCCCCTCCCCTCCCCTCCCCCCCCTCCCCCCCTCCCCTCCCCCCTCCCCCCCCTCCCCTCCCCCACACCCCCCCTCCCCTCCCCCACCCCCCCTCCCCCACCCCCCTCCCCTCCCCCCCCTCCCCTCCCCCCACCCCCCCTCCCCTCCCCCACCCCCCCACCCCCCCTCCCCTCCCCCACCCCCCCACCCCCCTCCCCTCCCCCACCCCCCACCCCCCCTCCCCTCCCCCACCCCCCCTCCCCTCCCCCACCCCCCCTCCCCTAACCCCTCC